>NW_022147343.1:335455-339083 GCF_002938485.1 Sitophilus oryzae
AGAAGAGAGCTAGACCATGGAGAGAAGAGAGAGGGAGAGAGAGCGAGAGAGAGAAGAGAGTACGACAAGGAGACAGATGATCAGATAACAGAGCATGATGATCAGGACAGATACGAGAGACGATCGAAGAGAAGATACAGAGACAGAGACAGAGCCAGAGACAGAGCACAGTGAGACAGGAGGGATAGAGAGGAGAGATCAGGATCGAGCAAGAAGCAGAGACAGAGACAGATGACAGACAGGCAGACAGAGACAGACAGAGAGACAGAGACAGAGACAGAGACAGCAGACCGAGGACAGAGATTAGAAGACAGAGAACAGTGATCACGAAATACTAGAGACAGAGGTCATGTCTCTGTACGGAGTGATAGATGGTTATTAATAATTTGATTAATGTCATATTCCTTCCGCTGTTGAATGTATCCTAATTGTTCCGATAAACTTTTTCACGTCTCCTTTCGAGCATTTAACTTAAGACCTGAGCGAGAGGAGACCGTGCAGAGACCTGAGTACAGAGGAAAAGAGTAGAGGATCAGAGCAGAGACAGGATAGGATCCAGATGAACCAGATGACAAGACGGAGTGACAGTATGACAGACGTAAGGATAGAGACATGAACCGAGAAAGAAGAGAGTACAGAACTATGATGGACATGAGAAGAGCATACAACAAAACATTGAACAGGGAAAGGAAGTTAGAAAGAGACTGAAGAGAGATACCGATTTGACCAGAAAATATATGAATAACAATTTATCAAAGACAGAGCCGAGAAGACTGAAAAGAGAGACACAGAGATAACAGAGACAATGATGGACAGAGACAGAGAGACAAGAAGAGAAGATATGTTTCTTACTCCAACTCCACCTTATTGCTACTAAACTAATTATTAGTTTATGTTAGGTCGTATAATATTAAATTTCGTAGAGTATAAGTGAAAATCTCTTCTCTCTAACATATAAAGGACGTAAAATTGCATCATATAAATCATAAGATCAGAGAATGTATGTTTTATAGACTGATTCAAAACTATATCTTTTTTTTTTTTATTGTGTTCTAGTCTTTTATCTGTTATTAAAGTTATATAATTAATCAAAGGATTATTGAATTTTCCATCTTCAAAACAATTTTTTTATTTTTTTTTTATCTATGATTTTATCTATAGTTATATTTTACTATTACAAAAATGATTAATCTTTAACGATGTTTTGTAGCATGCATTGGGATCATAATATTTTTTGCAAAGTTAAACTAAACAACACATTTTCATACCTGAGACTACCTGACTAGATATTCCAAGTTATAATACGAAACGATAAGATGTTCGAGAAGGTTTCACACTTGGATGACGCTAGCAGGATGCAGTTACTGGCGAAGAAATGTGAAAAGTGTCAAATGGGTTACAACTAATACTACCGTGAGTGAGGAGAAGTTTAGAAGCGCAATAAACAAAGAAACATAGAACCTCTTCGTCAATATATCATACTACCAAATATATATTTAAAAAACTATAATTTATTGTTTTAAAAGTTGAACAGTATGTCAGAGTGAGAATAATATTATGATACTATTTAGTGTCAAGTGAATATGTATTCATCATAAGATTTCTCTTAAATTATTCATGAACTTATAAAAACTAACAGATATGGAAAAATATAGTTAAAATGTAGGTGATCTTCGCTTTTAAGAGTGGAAAGGAGGAGTTTGCAGCTTGTATCGAACAATGAGTTATGAGATGATATATTTTAAGTAAGAAGAATTGTTATTCTCTTGATATTTGATATGACTTATGTAATTTAATTCAAATAATATCGATTATTTTTGTTATAACCTAAAGTTATTAATGGGTAATAATTGGAGAATAACCTCAAATCCAAGTAACAGAAGTGATGTAATAAATAATAGGACAATAATATTAGCTAAATTTCTAAAGTATAACTAAAGAACTTGATTCATGGCCTTTAATAATTATATATGTTTATTTTTTTTTTTTTTTTTTTTTTTTTTTTTTTTTTTATTTGAATAATTAATATAAAAAGATCGCTAATAAATATTATATAAAAAAAAAAAAAAAAAAAAATCAAGAAAAATATTAATCACATATCAAAAAAGATACGAATTTGCTGATAGGACACATTACAAGTTGACTCTTAGAAGATAAAAGAGGTGTTCCGCATGGCAAAGAGGTTTGTCGTCTATTTTTTATAAATTATCTGTTTTTTTGAATTATCTTTTAGTATTACTATTAAATTATCTGTCTTACTCTTTTTCTCCAGCTCTTTGTTGTTATACAATAAACTAGTCCAATCTTTCAGTGATTATCTTCCAAATGAGTTATTTCGATTTCTTTCAAACTTTATTTCGAGAATAAACTTGATAATAAATTCTGGTTTGAGGGCCAGATAAATAATGTCGCCTGTGACATCATTTACAGTCTCTGAGATACACACCATTGAACGATGAGGATAATATTTCGACCAATTTGTTCAATTTTAAGCCTCTCACTTACCGACATGAGAAACACCTGTTGTGTGACTTATGCTGGGACTATAATTGATCTTAAATGTATATTATGGTTTAATCATTAATTGCAATGTGATTATATATTATATACTCAAAGTGACTGGAGTTCTTATTAAGGTAATAAATGTATGTTGTTTCCTACATTCTTTAATCCTTGTATTCACAATCAACCTCAATTTTTAGTTCTGACTAACTTTATTGAACTTTTTTGTCTTGAAGATTTGTATAATTTGTATTCATTTCATTTTTTGTATTTTAAAAATAAATTTTATGTATTATTTAATTGTAAGTTTTTTTTTTTTTTTTTTTTTTTTTTTTTTTTTTTTTTTTTATTTTATATATTAAATTAAATATTAAGAGAGTTTTTTTTTTATTATTTGTATATAAAAATTTGTAATTTATTTTTTTTTTTTTTTTTTTTTTTTTTTAGTATAAATAATAATTTTGTCATCGTATAATAACTAAGAACTAGATAGCAGATTGTCTTTTGAAAATTGCACATGTTTTTGTTTCAAAATTCTATCCTCATTAACTACACGAAACCGTTTGAAGCGTTTCTTTTGTGAGAAAAGTCAAAGTACCACATTTCTTTAGTAGTGAAATTTGAGTGGATGAAATTCTTTTATGAATATTTTATCAGAATAGAAAATCGGTTTTAATTAGACATACCATAATAAGAATAGCGAAAAATTGCAAACATTATATATATGATGAAAATTTATATATTATTATTGTAATTTTTTTTTTTTTTTTATTTTTTTAATTCTTTCAGATTTAAAATATTCTATTATTATGGTCAAATACAACATTGTTCAAATTGACTCATATCTTTTTATTAACATTCCTTTCGCTTTCTTGAGAAAGGCATTTAATTTACATGACGGGTGAGCTTACACAGTTTGCTATATATATATATATATATATAGTATAATTATATATATTAATATATATTATATATAGTATATATATATATAATTATAGTATATTATATATATATATATATATTATATATATAGTGAATTGTTTAGTTTATTAGAATAATTTGCTTAATTATTTGATATTAGATATTTAAATCATGGACTTAATTTTATTTTCGTTTTACTTGATAA